>NW_017264704.1:672500-675000 GCF_001664045.1 Ogataea polymorpha | reverse complement strand
CAGCCATGCCGCGCTTAAGCGACCGCTAGCCAAAGCAAATTTGTCTCTAATAAGAAAACAAAGTGTGTAAGGAGATTTCTAAGCCTTGAGTAGAACTGCAACCAAAAAAACCATCGCCGCGCACGCAATATTTCAGCAGCGCAGGCAAACAGTTCAGTCGATCAGCAGCTCCAGCTTAGAAGAATACTGTAATGATCCTTCCGCAGGTTCACCTACGGAAACCTTGTTACGACTTTTAGTTCCTCTAAATGACCAAGTTTGACTAGATTCTCGGTTCCAAGATGGAGTTGCCCCCTTCTCTGAACCAATCCTGAAGCCTCACTAAGCCATTCAATCGGTACTAGCGACGGGCGGTGTGTACAAAGGGCAGGGACGTAATCAACGCAAGCTGATGACTTGCGCTTACTAGGAATTCCTCGTTGAAGAGCAATAATTGCAATGCTCTATCCCCAGCACGACGGAGTTTCACAAGATTACCCGGACCTCTCGGTCAAGGATAGAGCTCGTTGGCTCCGTCAGTGTAGCGCGCGTGCGGCCCAGAACGTCTAAGGGCATCACAGACCTGTTATTGCCTCAAACTTCCATCGGCTTGAAACCGATAGTCCCTCTAAGAAGTGAAAATCAGCAAAAGCCAATATCACTATTTAGTAGGTTAAGGTCTCGTTCGTTATCGCAATTAAGCAGACAAATCACTCCACCAACTAAGAACGGCCATGCACCACCACCCACAAAATCAAGAAAGAGCTCTCAATCTGTCAATCCTTATTGTGTCTGGACCTGGTGAGTTTCCCCGTGTTGAGTCAAATTAAGCCGCAGGCTCCACTCCTGGTGGTGCCCTTCCGTCAATTCCTTTAAGTTTCAGCCTTGCGACCATACTCCCCCCAGAACCCAAAAACTTTGATTTCTCGTAAGGTGCCGAGTGGGTCAAAAAAGAAACACCACCCGATCCCTAGTCGGCATAGTTTATGGTTAAGACTACGACGGTATCTGATCATCTTCGATCCCCTAACTTTCGTTCTTGATTAATGAAAACGTCCTTGGCAAATGCTTTCGCAGTAGTTAGTCTTCAGTAAATCCAAGAATTTCACCTCTGACAACTGAATACTGATGCCCCCGACCGTCCCTATTAATCATTACGATGGTCCTAGAAACCAACAAAATAGAACCATAACGTCCTATTCTATTATTCCATGCTAATATATTCGAGCAAAGGCCTGCTTTGAACACTCTAATTTTTTCAAAGTAAAAGTCCTGGTTTTGCCAACACAGAGTGTTGGTTAGCCAGAAGGAAAGGCCCGGTTAAATCCAGTACGTGCCAAAAAAGGCAGACCGGCTAACCAGACCCAAGGTTCAACTACGAGCTTTTTAACTGCAACAACTTTAATATACGCTATTGGAGCTGGAATTACCGCGGCTGCTGGCACCAGACTTGCCCTCCAATTGTTCCTCGTTAAGGTATTTACATTGTACTCATTCCAATTACAAGACCCGAAAGGGCCCTGTATCGTTATATATTGTCACTACCTCCCTGTGTCAGGATTGGGTAATTTGCGCGCCTGCTGCCTTCCTTGGATGTGGTAGCCGTTTCTCAGGCTCCCTCTCCGGAATCGAACCCTTATTCCCCGTTACCCGTGAAAACCATGGTAGGCCACTATCCTACCATCGAAAGTTGATAGGGCAGAAATTTGAATGAACCAGCTCCAGCACAAGGCCATGAGCTTCGAAAAGTTATTATGAATCATCAAAAAGCCCGAAGGCATTGATTTTTTATCTAATAAATACACCCCTTCCAGAAGTCGGGGCTTTAAGCATGTATTAGCTCTAGAATTACCACGGTTATCCATGTAGTAAAGGAACTATCAAATAAACGATAACTGATTTAATGAGCCATTCGCAGTTTCACTGTATAAATTGCTTATACTTAGACATGCATGGCTTAATCTTTGAGACAAGCATATGACTACTGGCAGGATCAACCAGATAACTATCTGATGTTAGGCCGAAACCTAAGCGCTTCCCGCTAAACAGCCCGAGAGCTGTCCAGCAGACAAAGCAGCAGATATTATTATCAGTTCGCAATCAAGATTCCAAGAGAAATCTCAATCGGCAGAAGCCCACCGCGCCGGCCGTTTTACTGGCCCTCGCAGAGACTAACTGCATCCATATAGCCCTCTTTGAGTTCTCCCGAATAATTTCCGCAAAATCATTTTGGCAGCTGATAACGCTACCAAAAGTTTTTACATCATTATCCTGGAAGGAAGTTACAAGCAGAAACATCACGTAGTAAAAAAAAACTACGGCTATGCTTCGCTGCAGACTCCCAAATTCGTCTTTAGTAGAATTCTTGCCATAGGCTAGTAATCCACTAAATCCATCAGTGCTCACACACAAAAATAATTAGAAATTTGGTATGAGACTGTTCAGGCTACTCAGGCCATCAAAAAGTTTTTTTTTGACCGCCCAAGATCACCCATGTTGAATTAGCCTTGAGAGAAAGTGT
>NW_017264704.1:655000-657500 GCF_001664045.1 Ogataea polymorpha | reverse complement strand
TCTAATTTTTTCAAAGTAAAAGTCCTGGTTTTGCCAACACAGAGTGTTGGTTAGCCAGAAGGAAAGGCCCGGTTAAATCCAGTACGTGCCAAAAAAGGCAGACCGGCTAACCAGACCCAAGGTTCAACTACGAGCTTTTTAACTGCAACAACTTTAATATACGCTATTGGAGCTGGAATTACCGCGGCTGCTGGCACCAGACTTGCCCTCCAATTGTTCCTCGTTAAGGTATTTACATTGTACTCATTCCAATTACAAGACCCGAAAGGGCCCTGTATCGTTATATATTGTCACTACCTCCCTGTGTCAGGATTGGGTAATTTGCGCGCCTGCTGCCTTCCTTGGATGTGGTAGCCGTTTCTCAGGCTCCCTCTCCGGAATCGAACCCTTATTCCCCGTTACCCGTGAAAACCATGGTAGGCCACTATCCTACCATCGAAAGTTGATAGGGCAGAAATTTGAATGAACCAGCTCCAGCACAAGGCCATGAGCTTCGAAAAGTTATTATGAATCATCAAAAAGCCCGAAGGCATTGATTTTTTATCTAATAAATACACCCCTTCCAGAAGTCGGGGCTTTAAGCATGTATTAGCTCTAGAATTACCACGGTTATCCATGTAGTAAAGGAACTATCAAATAAACGATAACTGATTTAATGAGCCATTCGCAGTTTCACTGTATAAATTGCTTATACTTAGACATGCATGGCTTAATCTTTGAGACAAGCATATGACTACTGGCAGGATCAACCAGATACTATCTGATGTTAGGCCGAAACCTAAGCGCTTCCCGCTAAACAGCCCGAGAGCTGTCCAGCAGACAAAGCAGCAGATATTATTATCAGTTCGCAATCAAGATTCCAAGAGAAATCTCAATCGGCAGAAGCCCACCGCGCCGGCCGTTTTACTGGCCCTCGCAGAGACTAACTGCATCCATATAGCCCTCTTTGAGTTCTCCCGAATAATTTCCGCAAAATCATTTTGGCAGCTGATAACGCTACCAAAAGTTTTTACATCATTATCCTGGAAGGAAGTTACAAGCAGAAACATCACGTAGTAAAAAAAAACTACGGCTATGCTTCGCTGCAGACTCCCAAATTCGTCTTTAGTAGAATTCTTGCCATAGGCTAGTAATCCACTAAATCCATCAGTGCTCACACACAAAAATAATTAGAAATTTGGTATGAGACTGTTCAGGCTACTCAGGCCATCAAAAAGTTTTTTTTTGACCGCCCAAGATCACCCATGTTGAATTAGCCTTGAGAGAAAGTGTATCTGACGATAACAACTTTACTCTCTCCACTAATCAACGAGGCCTTGAAGAGTTCTTTTCAGAACTCCCTTTCGAAGATCGAACCCCAAACGCGCAGAAGCTTTCGCTTCTTCACATTCAGTTTTCAAATCTTCTTTTATGCTTTCGCATGAAAGTCCATCCGCATCTCTCACGTATAATTTCCTCTCCAATATAATTTATTCCAAAATTTCCATAGTTATGCATTTACTTTTTTTCGCAACCCTCTCCAGCTTTTTATATTTTTCATTTCGATTCTAATTCTATACCATCTCCAAATATTATTCCCCCGACGTATTTCTTTGTACCACGAAATTTTTACTTCGTGCCACCCCCTACTACGCGACAACCAAAAAATTAAAGATACTCAAAAAACCACAATCTCGTCACTGGAATATGGAGTTTCTACGCTTTGCAGTCAATTCCCTTTAACATTGACATTGTGCAGGTCTCCAAATTGACATTCATACAATCCATGCCGGTTCTTCATTTTTCAACAGGAGATTCTCCTCTAATTTCCAATTTCTCCATCTTTTTAATTCTCCTACGTAGAATCGTCAAACCACTCATACAATTTCACTTCAGTACATCCTTCATCTACGGTTACAGTGGTCTTCTCTATCATCCATCATACTATCTCACCTACCAAGAAAAAAAAAAATATTATGGTTACGCATTTCGTTCTACAACAGCTGCCACCACCAGCCAACAGTTAGTTGAAAAGTACTTCTCCCTTGCTAAATCCATATCCCCCCCCTCGTTTCCATACTCTTTCGGTTGCGGCCATATCTAGCAGAAAGCACCGTTTCCCGTCCGATCAACTGTAGTTAAGCTGCTAAGAGCCTGACCGAGTAGTGTAGTGGGAGACCATACGCGAAACTCAGGTGCTGCAATCTTTTTTTTTTTTATTATTTTTTTTTCCCTTCCCTCCAGTCCAACGCGGTCTCGAGGTCGCGTTCTGCATCAATCCATTGTCTATCCAAACGTCTATATATATATGCCCACCTCTTCCACACCTATCTTTTTTTTCCTCCCAGCACGTAGAGAAGAGTGGTCGCCAATCCTAATCCCTCCGACTTCTTCTTGTAATCCTGCCTTTAGGAAGAGCAGCAACAGTGGTATGGCGCAAAAAGTCTTCATTCATCCTTTACCACTACCACTTTTTTTGCCGGCTCTTCCAGGCACCTTGTAGCACCTCTTTCAACTCTGC
>NW_017264704.1:647500-650000 GCF_001664045.1 Ogataea polymorpha | reverse complement strand
ACCGATAGTCCCTCTAAGAAGTGAAAATCAGCAAAAGCCAATATCACTATTTAGTAGGTTAAGGTCTCGTTCGTTATCGCAATTAAGCAGACAAATCACTCCACCAACTAAGAACGGCCATGCACCACCACCCACAAAATCAAGAAAGAGCTCTCAATCTGTCAATCCTTATTGTGTCTGGACCTGGTGAGTTTCCCCGTGTTGAGTCAAATTAAGCCGCAGGCTCCACTCCTGGTGGTGCCCTTCCGTCAATTCCTTTAAGTTTCAGCCTTGCGACCATACTCCCCCCAGAACCCAAAAACTTTGATTTCTCGTAAGGTGCCGAGTGGGTCAAAAAAGAAACACCACCCGATCCCTAGTCGGCATAGTTTATGGTTAAGACTACGACGGTATCTGATCATCTTCGATCCCCTAACTTTCGTTCTTGATTAATGAAAACGTCCTTGGCAAATGCTTTCGCAGTAGTTAGTCTTCAGTAAATCCAAGAATTTCACCTCTGACAACTGAATACTGATGCCCCCGACCGTCCCTATTAATCATTACGATGGTCCTAGAAACCAACAAAATAGAACCATAACGTCCTATTCTATTATTCCATGCTAATATATTCGAGCAAAGGCCTGCTTTGAACACTCTAATTTTTTCAAAGTAAAAGTCCTGGTTTTGCCAACACAGAGTGTTGGTTAGCCAGAAGGAAAGGCCCGGTTAAATCCAGTACGTGCCAAAAAAGGCAGACCGGCTAACCAGACCCAAGGTTCAACTACGAGCTTTTTAACTGCAACAACTTTAATATACGCTATTGGAGCTGGAATTACCGCGGCTGCTGGCACCAGACTTGCCCTCCAATTGTTCCTCGTTAAGGTATTTACATTGTACTCATTCCAATTACAAGACCCGAAAGGGCCCTGTATCGTTATATATTGTCACTACCTCCCTGTGTCAGGATTGGGTAATTTGCGCGCCTGCTGCCTTCCTTGGATGTGGTAGCCGTTTCTCAGGCTCCCTCTCCGGAATCGAACCCTTATTCCCCGTTACCCGTGAAAACCATGGTAGGCCACTATCCTACCATCGAAAGTTGATAGGGCAGAAATTTGAATGAACCAGCTCCAGCACAAGGCCATGAGCTTCGAAAAGTTATTATGAATCATCAAAAAGCCCGAAGGCATTGATTTTTTATCTAATAAATACACCCCTTCCAGAAGTCGGGGCTTTAAGCATGTATTAGCTCTAGAATTACCACGGTTATCCATGTAGTAAAGGAACTATCAAATAAACGATAACTGATTTAATGAGCCATTCGCAGTTTCACTGTATAAATTGCTTATACTTAGACATGCATGGCTTAATCTTTGAGACAAGCATATGACTACTGGCAGGATCAACCAGATAACTATCTGATGTTAGGCCGAAACCTAAGCGCTTCCCGCTAAACAGCCCGAGAGCTGTCCAGCAGACAAAGCAGCAGATATTATTATCAGTTCGCAATCAAGATTCCAAGAGAAATCTCAATCGGCAGAAGCCCACCGCGCCGGCCGTTTTACTGGCCCTCGCAGAGACTAACTGCATCCATATAGCCCTCTTTGAGTTCTCCCGAATAATTTCCGCAAAATCATTTTGGCAGCTGATAACGCTACCAAAAGTTTTTACATCATTATCCTGGAAGGAAGTTACAAGCAGAAACATCACGTAGTAAAAAAAAACTACGGCTATGCTTCGCTGCAGACTCCCAAATTCGTCTTTAGTAGAATTCTTGCCATAGGCTAGTAATCCACTAAATCCATCAGTGCTCACACACAAAAATAATTAGAAATTTGGTATGAGACTGTTCAGGCTACTCAGGCCATCAAAAAGTTTTTTTTTGACCGCCCAAGATCACCCATGTTGAATTAGCCTTGAGAGAAAGTGTATCTGACGATAACAACTTTACTCTCTCCACTAATCAACGAGGCCTTGAAGAGTTCTTTTCAGAACTCCCTTTCGAAGATCGAACCCCAAACGCGCAGAAGCTTTCGCTTCTTCACATTCAGTTTTCAAATCTTCTTTTATGCTTTCGCATGAAAGTCCATCCGCATCTCTCACGTATAATTTCCTCTCCAATATAATTTATTCCAAAATTTCCATAGTTATGCATTTACTTTTTTTCGCAACCCTCTCCAGCTTTTTATATTTTTCATTTCGATTCTAATTCTATACCATCTCCAAATATTATTCCCCCGACGTATTTCTTTGTACCACGAAATTTTTACTTCGTGCCACCCCCTACTACGCGACAACCAAAAAATTAAAGATACTCAAAAAACCACAATCTCGTCACTGGAATATGGAGTTTCTACGCTTTGCAGTCAATTCCCTTTAACATTGACATTGTGCAGGTCTCCAAATTGACATTCATACAATCCATGCCGGTTCTTCATTTTTCAACAGGAGATTCTCCTCTAATTTCCAATTTCTCCATCTTTTTAATTCTCCTACGTAGAATCGTCAAACCACTCATACAATT